>NC_079225.1:32978907-32991407 GCF_029633865.1 Lampris incognitus
TCCACTCCTCCGAGCTGTCCTGGTCACTGCTCCATCCCCTCTGCCAATCCGGGGAGGGCTGCAGACTACCACATGTCTCCTCCGATACATGTGGAGTCGCCAGCCGCTTCTTTTCACCTGACAGTGAGGAGTTTCGCCAGGGGGAGGTAGTGCGTGGGAGGATCACGCTATTCTCCCCAGTTCCCCCTCCCCCCTGAACAGGCGCCCCGACTGACCAGAGGAGGCGCTAGTGCAGCGACCAGGACACATCCCCACATCTGGCTTCCCACCCGCAGACACAGCCAATCGTGTCTGTAGGGATGCCTGACCAAGCCGGAGGAAACGCGGGGATTCGAACCGGGATCCCCGTGTTGGTAGGCAACGGAATAGACCGCTAAGCCACCGGACGCCCCTCTTCCCTGCAATGTTACTGCTTTCATTCATAACAAAGCCTTACCGGCATTTTCCTGAAACGTTACATGGTCTTGAGGTGGGTAATTGGCGGAACGGATTTCCCAGAATATCCATCTCTGCTCCCATTCACACATGATCCCAAGCAGGGAGCATCCCTGAACATTTCAGGGAAAGGCTGCATGCATTTATCCAAGGGGGCTGCTCTCTGCTGGTCCACAGGGCACGCATGTCAGTGGTCTACATGTTGTCTATCTGTGTCCGACTGCACAGCACTTGTACCCATAGACAGGCAAGACAGACGGATAGAGATAGTCAGCTGACGACAGCCAGAAACACTGGAAAGCTAACATAACTGGGGCAAATGTAGGGACAGACAGACAGACAGACAGACAGAACCAGAAAAGACAGACAGGAGAGACAGGGCAGGAAAGGAAGGTTAGCATACAAAAAGAGAGGAGCAGATTGGCAGCTAAGGTAGGCAGACAGTGTGGGATGGACAGACAAACTTGTGTCAGACAGGGACAGACAGACAGATATGAGGGCAGACAGGCAGAGGGACTGGCATTCAAATGGATGGAGAACAGCTAGAGGACATGTATGTCTATAGAAAGACGAGCAAAAAAGCAGGTAGCCAGACACAAAGAATCAAACAAACAGACAGTAAGGCAAACAGATATTTAAGCCAGGCTAAAACATTTCTCTCTCTCTCTCCCTCCCTCCCTCTCTCTCTCCCTCCCTCCCTCCCTCCCTCCCTCTCTCTCTTGCTCTCTCCCTCCCTCTCTCTCTCGCTCTCTCCCTCCCTCACTCTCTCTCTCCCTCCCTCCCTCCCTCTCTCTCTTGCTCTCTCCCTCCCTCCCTCTCTCGCTCTCTCCCTCCCTCCCTCTCTCTGTGCAACAGAATGGGAGAGCCTTATGTGTAATATGAGCCTTGTTTTATGTTGTGCTAAGCTGCCGAGTGAGAGGATTTGGACGTCTGCACTTCTCACACTGTTGTTCATACCTTCCCTGATGTAAAGGAAAGACAGACTCGAAGCAGGTACACACACACACACACACACACACACACACACACACACAAAATACAAAAGCACCAAACAAATTTCTGCCCCGAGCCACCTGCTGTTGCCATGGAGAGTTGCCATGTTGCGTTGCCACGGCGATAACATATTTTTCCTGCGCTAACAGCCTGTCTATTTTCCCCGCTTCCCCCTTGCCCACCCACCCCCCTGCTCTCTCTCTCCCTCTACACACTATCCTCCTCCCTCTCTCTCTGTCTGTCTGTCTGTCTTTCCCTCTCTCCCCCCTCTTTCTTACTCACTACTCTTTCAACAAGCGGTTCCATGGTGCAACGGCACCTGCCTCATGGTGCATGTGTTGCCATGGCGGCATTTCCGTTGCCACGGCAACCCTATGCATTAATCTGCTGGGCAAGGGCTAAACTCGAAACTCGTGGCAGGAGCTCGTTCAGCGTCTCCTGTGCTTTATTCTCCAAGGGAAAGGGAAAGGGGGGGGGAATGGAGGGAAGGACCTCCTCCTCCTTCTTCTCAAGCTCCTTGCCCCCACCTTTCCCTCTATTCCTCCTTTCCACCTCTCCTCATTCAGTTGCTGATGGGGTGTGAAGGAATGCACCATGGGGCTGACCTCCTACCCAGCATGCTATGTTTCCCTTCACACAAACGTCCATGCCCACATGCGTGTGCGCGCACACACACACACACACACACACACACACACACACTAACCTTATGGAAACTCCATACATCTCTTGAATATGTCGGCGGCAGATGCATCATACGTGCACACACAGACACACATATAGATTCATATGCCCCCAACATGGCCACACACATTCATTTGGACTTGCATGTATTTATACTGTACATGTTTCGACACTTGCCAGACACACACCTAAACACGGACACAGTTAGTTAAATGCATGTGTATGACAGAAATGCAAAAAAGTATGTGTCACCACACATGATGCAGCTTGAGACTCACACTCGCGTACATACTTTTATGGACCCTGACAGGCTAACACATGCTCATAAAAACCTGCAGACACACACAAGCAGGTAATACACACAAATACCAATATACAGCCTCGTTCATACACGAATACACACACACACACACACACACACGCACACAGACGCACTCCCAGTGATCTGCAGGTGGGGGCTGAATGGTTTGTTGTGAGTTATTATGGTCCATGAAAATGTGAGAGGTGTGAGAGAGGGGGGAGCGGAGGACAAAGAGAAGCAACCTCATCTCTCCGCATTCCTCTCCCTCCCTCCCCATCACTTCGTCCTGTCTCTCTCTCTCTCATTCTCTCTCTCCCACCCTAACCAAGTCTCTACCCCCCCCCCATTCCCCTCTCTCTTAGTCTTTCCATCCCCGTTTCGCTCATATTTCTTTCCTTCCTTCTCCACCACCATTCCTTTACCACTGAATCTCTCTCTCCCTCGTTCTCGTTTTTGTTTGGCCACTCGCTACTCCTGCCTCATAACCCTGCTGTGTGTGTGTGTGTGTGTGTGTGTGTGTGTGTGTGTGTGTGTGTGTGTGTGTGTGTGTATGTGCGCGTGTGTTCGCTCTTGACTGCCTCTCTACCCTTTCTCCTCAATCATCTTCATTTTGCCAGTTGCAAAGAACTGCTTGTGACAGTCCTTGACCCTAACAAAATAGACACACTGCGCACACGTGCGTGGTCATTACCCTTGCTCCCATAGCATCCTTGACACCGAGAGGGATGCCGTGTTAGACCGAGTCCATGTTCTGCGCTCCACACAGAGCATAGAGGTGTCTGTGTAACACGGTGTGCACATGTGCACATTTGTATTCCATCCCCATTCATGGGGTTACACACTCACGCAGTTGGCAAGTCTCCGACGTGTGTGTGCGTGCAGCCGCGAACCCGTATGTGTAACATTCACTACTCACAAGCGGGCTGCACCCTCTGGGTATCATGTCGCAAGGGACCCCGGGCTCTGCTCTCACCAGGAAACGGACTCTCCTCCTTTTCCTTCTCTACCATTTCTCATTGCGTGTTAAGATGCAAATGAGCACCGCCGCTGACATCCCCCCCCCCCGCCGCCACCCAACCCAACTCTCCTTCCCCCCTCGCCCCCCCCCTTCCCCGCAATGTTCAGAATCTGGCCTCCAATTTGTTCCACTTCCTCATACCTCATTGTTCAAAATGACACTTTTACATTTTACTGTGAACCAATTATTCTGTCTTACACAGTCCGCTGGCTCTGCAAGCCAACCTGCCCGGCTAAACTAGGGGATTGTAGGAGGGAGTGGGGGGGGGGGGAGAAAGAAGGGAAAGACAACTAATCGTACCTCTTGCTGACATATTCACAAAGATGGAGAGAAGAGCTGGAAATGAGAAGAAAGATGAATGGAGAGGAGCAGAGTAAGCGAGAAGTGGAAAGGAAAGCAAAGCAAAGGAAAGGAAAGGAAGGCAAAGGAAGGAAGAGAAGAGAAGAGGACATCAAGGGAGTGAGAAGAAAGTAACACGGGGGGGGGGGCATGAGGGTTAAGGAGTGAAGGCAGATGCAGGAAATTTAATCAAATGATATATTGGTGGAGAGAGGGTTGAGAGAGTGACGAGAGAGAGGGAGAGCATAAATCACAGAGGAGAGCAAATAAAGAAGACCGACTACTGGATGCCCCCAGCACTCGTCGTATATGCCTGGGGATGAAGGGAGAGAGCTTGGGGGGTATTGAAAGAGAAGAACAGACAGGAAGATGAGTAGGAGAGAGGAGCACTCCATACCGATGGGGCGGGGGGGGGGGGGCATGACAGAGCAAGATAAATACGAGAAAAAAATGACAACGCAGTAGATCAGGTGGGCACAACGGAGAATGGCACAGAAACAAAAGCAGAGAAGTAGTAAATGACGGGGGGTACTACAGCATGAGGGAGGAGGGGGACGGCAAGTTCAGCAAAGGAAAAACCAGAGTGTAAAAAAGTAAAAAAGAGCGTGTAACAGAGAAAGAGAGAGAAACGGCAATGGGCCGGGGGTGGGAGTGGGGTGTCTGTGCGTGTGTGTGTGTGTGTGTGTGGGGGGGGGGGGGGCTGGTGAGAAAACGGGTGCAGGAGTGAACGAGCCAACAACAAAACGACAAGAACGAGAATCGTAACACTTTTACCTGTGATGTGCCCGAGGGTAAGGGAGGATAGGAGGAGGGATGGAAGGATTGTTGCATAAAAGCATCGAGCGAAAAGACTTTAGAGAAGGGGAGGGAGAGTAGGCAGGCTCTATAATGCCCTAGGCCCAGTGGGTGGATAGAGAAGAGAGCGAGTGAGAGAGACAGAGGGAGAGTGAAAGACAGAGAGAAGGTGGGAGAGGGATGCCACGCTGGGTGGAGAAGCTGAACAGAAAGTAGTGCTTTACCTTAAATGTGCCTGAGGTGAGGAATGAGGAAGATAGCAGACAAAGAGCCGGCGTTTAAGTATATGAGGATCGAGGCTGGAAATCAGGGCTCCTATTGAATTCTATTAGCCGCTAGAGATTATATTAGCAAGATCTTTTCCCTCAATCAATCAGCCAACCAACCAACCAACCAACCAACCAACCAACCAATCAATCAATCAATCAATCAATCAACCAACCAATCAATCAGTCCCTGAATGAAAGTCTGATGTTTATGTCTTACCTATGGTGTTAGGTCTGAGGCAAGATGGGTGGGGAGGTGGAGGGAGTCTATCTATCTGGCTCAATTTAACATATGTCAATGTAATCAATAAAATCAAAATCAAACCACGAACTCAGCCATGCAGTCTATTAACCAGCAAGCCTGCCTGTTAAGCCCCAAACAGCCATTCAATCAATCAATCAATCAATCAATCAATCAATCAATCAATCAATCAATCAATCAATCAGCGGATGGAAGTGTGTGTGATGTACATGTGTTTACCTGTGGTGATATGTCTGAGGCAAGGTGGGTGGAGAGGTGGAAGGAGTGGCCAGGCCAGGGGAGTACGGGTGGTAGGGCGTCTTCTTCAGCGCCTGGATCAGGTTGTGTCTGTACTCCGGATCTATGGACCACAGCGAACCTTTACCTATGCTCTGAGATGAGATGAGATAAGAGAGAAAGAAAGAGGAAAAAAAGAAAAGAAAACATGAATATGAGGGCGGGAGAGACAGAAGAAGAGTTAAGAGGAACAGAGACAGCAGAGAGAGAGAGAGCGAGAGAGAGCGAGACACAAAGAGAGAAGGAGGCTAAGAAAAGGGTGGGAGGGCTATTATTGAAAGTGATAGCGGGCTCCTCAAACACATCACAAACAAAGCACACTGACCTCAGACAACAAATCCAAAGCCCAAACACAAGCTCTGAATCTGGAGCTTGGGCCGGATGCTTATTTACAAAACTGTCTGTACACACAGTGCTGTGCTCCAACGGAGATATGGAACTTGGAAAAAAAAAAGGAAAAAATACTTATGGAGGGGAAAAACAGCTCTCCGTTGGTGTTTCACGCTGTTGGCGAGTGGCAAAGTTAAAAAAGAAAACTAACCCAAGAAAAAACACGAACCTCATGTCCAGCACACATTCCCATATTCCCATGGAAGATAACACTCCGAGGAGTGAGAATTAATACATTCTCAACGCCTCCTCCCTCGATATTTTCAAATCCGCCTCAACTCTGAAAAACCATGAAGCTTTTTTGATTAAGACAGAGGGAAAACTCTTTAACTTTTTCCACTCCAGAGGCGATGGTGGTGTGTATTTTTAGATCAAAGCAGCTTCCCCCTCACCTAATGAAGCTGATGACTCCCCATCTTGCTGAAGCCAGCCTATAGATTACAGAGAGGGGAGGGATCTCTCTCTCTGTCTCCCTCTCTCTCTCTCTCTCTCTGTCTCACTCTCTATGTCTCCCCCCCCTCTCTCTCTCTGTCTCGCTCTCTATGTCTCCCTCTCTCTCTCTGTCTCCCTCTCTCTCTCTCTGTCTCGCTCCCTCTCTGTCCCCCCCCCCCTGTCTCTCTCTCCCTCCCTCTCACTGTCTCTCTCCCTCTGTCTCGCTCCCTCTCTGTCCCCCCCCCCCCCTGTCTCTCCCTCCCTCTCACTGTCTCTCTCTCCCTCTCTAAGTCTCTGTCTCCCTCTGTCTCTCTCCCTCTGTCTGTCTTGCTCCCGCTCTATGTCTCTCTCCTCCCCCTCTGTCTGTCTCTCTCCCTCTCTCCCTCACTCTCCCTCTCTCAGCCTACTCTGCCCTTTCATCTGCCTAGTCAACGGAGCAAAATCTGTGTGTGTGTGTGTGTGTGTGTGTGTGTGTGTGTGAGAGAGAGAGAGAGAGAGAGAGAGAGAGAGAGAGAACGAGAAAGAGGAAACAGGAAGAGGGACAGAGTGCAAGAAGTAAACCTGAACATTTTCCATATAAGCACACTTTTTTCCCCCACTGTCACACAATACAGCTAGCTACAGAGAACGTCAGGTTGTGGGAAGTAAAAACGCCATTCATAGCCACCGAAGGGAATCTGATCATTAGCTAAAATGTATTAAGCGTATAAAGTAGGCTAACCATCTGAGATCGTATATGCTCCTGCAGAGGCCACACAGTCTGATTTCAAATTCCTTTTTAAAAAATTGTGTTTTAGTCCGGAATCTGTGATGAAGCACTACGCTACCCACAATCCCTAAAGTGAGTTCCACCAATCGGTGATGTTACTATTACCATGGAGCTAGAAAGCGACGCAAAGTTGTGCGGTTGGTCAGAACTTGACAAAGTAGCGCCATCTACGTCCGCTAGCAACCTGCTCCGCCATGTTTTTTTTTTAGTCAAACGTGATGTGGAGACAAAAAAAATACACAAATCACAAAATACTAAGCTACAATATATACAAGAAAGCATTAAGGAATAAATGCACACGACTGAAAAAGCTGGTTGAAAAGGAGGGGAAGGGGGATACAATGAGGTTGTTAGCCATCTTTCTATGTTGTTTATTCCCTCTTAAAAAGGTGTTGAGCGCAGTCTTAAGCCTTTTGTCTTTTTTTTCCTGTTATTCACAGTTTTTGCCCGGAGACAATTGTTATAAGTCCATGATTCATCTCGTAGCTGGTTAGATTGGGTCAAGGCCTTAGACTTCTTAAATATAGAGACTTTCTGAAACTTTCATTGACCCCGGTGGCTGAAAAAGTAGGCGGCCATGTTTCAGTTTAATAATCATGGAGATGAGGAGTCATGGTTCGTATTCTTCCATTGTTCTGCAAATAACAGTGCACGTCAGCCTGATGTCAATTCTCACATTTCTATTACCCAACTGTGGTATTTCATTTGAGCAATGACCAAAAAATAAAAAATATGTCTCTCTCCGTCTGCATACAGAGGCTACTTCCTGCACTGAAATTCCAGTTAGCACAGAAAATGTCCATACCAGCCCGCTTCCACAACAGGAAGTGAATTGGCTAACATTAGCTAAACAGGTTTATACAGCAAGCCATCAACCTGACCTTGAAAATATGAACATCTAATGGGATGTCTGTGCACTGTCGTTTCCTGTCCACGCTGTCTGGATATGTGCACTGGTATGTCAGTCTTGTTCTATATCCGCCATATGTTCCTGTGTTCTGCTGTAGGTGTGTAGTATATGTGTTTACGTATATGTGTGGGTGAGTGTTTGTGCCAAGCTCCCTATGGAGTGTGATATTACCAAGTGTGGCCTGCTCCTGGGAGTGCTTCTATTACTGCCAGCAACGCCTCTCCTGGAGAGCATGATATCACAACCCACACACACACACACACAGTGGTGACCCCCACTAGGCCAAATTTCCCCTTACACCTCAAACCAGCTTGCCGTATCAGTTTGTGTGTGTGTGTGTGTGTGCGTGCGTGAGCATGTGCCCGCCTGCCAGCCGATTAAATCAATGCTCTCTGCAGAAGCGCTGTCTGCTGGGCCTTTGCTAGCCTCAATCAGCTAGCCAATCAAAACACTCCGTCTCTAACCTCCTGGTCGATAGGCCAATCAGAGGGCTCAAATCACAGGAAGGGTCTGTCACCTTGGTTATAGTGGTCTCCTTGGCAACAGGCTACAGGCACACTCAGCAGTTGGAAGGGAGAGACGGTTTAGATGACTTCACTTCCTGGCAAAAATCATAAAGTTAAAAAAAAAAAAATCAATTACACATAAAAAAAAAACCTTTTTGTCTGGGGAGGCAATGTTTTTTTTCAAAATGGTTAGGTCAGTTCCATTGGAAGAGTTCCTTAAAAACGCTTTTTTTCCACTTCTGGTTCATCAACTGCACGTTTTGAAAAATGCCAAGAAAAAAAAGTGGCCTGGAAAGTGAGAGGGAAAGGAAAAAGGGGTGTGTGTCTCGAAGATGCAGCGGTACTTAAGATCGGAGGACTCTCTCTTTCAGCATCTCTCCCATTTTACACTGAAACAGAGGACCGAGAGGTTCGACAGCCTTATCAATTCACACCGCTGGCTGTGCCGACATCAGCTCAAGCCCCTGAAGCAGTATCAAAGCCTTCAGGGCCCAAGGCGATGGAAGGTTGAAAGAGAGAATGGGATAATTATCAGAGTGGTATGACATGCTGGATTATAGATTTGGCAGTTTAGTGCTTACAGTATTCAAACTATTTATGAGGTTATTCACTTTCCTACATTTTATATCTTGATCTTGGACTGATCCAAAAAAAAAAAAGAAAAAGGGATTTTTATCATCTTAATTCTTCTGATTGGAAAAACAGGGTGTGCACTGCAGGACATTTTCCTCAACAGAAGACATGTGCTATAGGGAGGTGGCCAATCAATGTTGTTGAGTACCGAATCCTCTTTACTACCAAATTTGCGCCTTCAAGGCCGACCCATACAGAATACTCAACACCAACGGTAACAAGGTAGAGGTGAGAGCAATTTCCCCACTTACCAAATGAATCCAAAGGAGTTGAATCAAGTGCAACTGGACTTGGTATATATCCGTGAAGACGTTTCGCCTCTTGGATGAGAGGCAAAACGTCTTCACGGATATATACCAAGTCCAGTTGCACTTGATTCAACTCCTTTGGATAACCATGACCTGGATGAATGAGAACATTCACAGACACGTTACCAAAGGAAGTTGAATCAGTTAATTTGGATGCGTTTATTGACAGATACGTTTCATCACTCATCTAAGTGACCTCTTCAAACTGACTGCGGGTATCCCCGCCCTTATAAACAATACAGTTGCATAACGACCAAAACCAACAATCGGTTTCATATGCAAAGAGCCGTGACCATTAACTAGGGTTTTAATGGCCATGTGTACTGTTCATAGAGGATTTAGGGACGTTTGCAATCACAGCATTGTAAGATGGCAACAGATGTACTCTTAACCCCCCCCCCTGAATTTCCTACTTAGATTGGATTTACATGTGTTCAACCCAATCGTGCTACGAAATCTTCAGTATTTCATCATATATTTGAGCTGTGAGTGCGTGTGAGAGAGAGAGAGAGAGAGAGAGAGAGAGAGAGAGAGAGAGAGAGAGAGAGAGAGAGAGAGAGACAGAAAGAGCGGGAGACAGAGAGACAGAGAGAGAGAGAATGAATATGGGGCTGGTTATTATGATTTATGCCTTGATCTTGAGGAAATAGGCATTATGAACAACGAAATTCTTTGAAATGCTGTACTAAAGGCCCGGACTCATACATCTGGCCATTTAGATGTTTTGTGAGTATATAAAGGCATACAAACAAGTTCATAGCCCAGAGCTCAAAATGTGATTTAGGGTTTAATTTCACTTCAAGGTAAAGCTTGGGGGTTTAATCCTCTTTATAGGTTCAAATTTAATGGTACTGCCGGGAAATGGGGATGTTTGAAGGATAAGCAGGTAATTGCTGATATCTTTGTGGATATCTGTACAATATACTGCCTTTCCTTGTCATCCAAGTTCTTCTGATATTTTCCACTGAGCACTTTTGATGGAGTTTTGACTGGCCACAGATTGTTATTTCATCCTTGCTTGCTGCACTTCACAAAAGGGATTAGAGAAATGATCATATTATGGTGTTATTAGGCAACTGAAGTTTTGTTCTAAAATAAAATATTCACCTTTTGAAAGGCTGACACATGCCCTTGCAAGACAATTACTGATATCCTGTAAAAAGAAAGAAAGAAAGAAAAAATCTGTAAAGCTTTCAGGTTCTGAGCTAGGTTGAATGCATTGCTCACGAAATAGTAACATGTTATAGCACCTGTAATTTTTCTGATCATGTAACAGAAAAAAAACATCGCATTTTTCGTTTTTGTTTTTTGGTCAAAAGTGATACCATATTTCCAGGACTAAAAGTCGCCCCGGCGTATAAGTCGCACTCAGCAAAGAAAAGAAAAGAAAAAAGAACGCGTTCCTGTGAGGAAAAAAACCCCTATATAAATCGCTTCGGCGTATAAGTCGCATTTATATGGCGGTCCGGTATTTTCAATTGAGTCACAAGATTAACAGTGTCATCTAGTGGCCTTAGTTGAAATACAGTGTATTCGTCAGACAACATTACATTGTATATAAATCGCTCTGGAATATAAATCGCAGGAAATCCGGTGAATATAGTGGTTTGAACAGAAAGCCCTCCAGCTGAAATTTTCTCATATTGTTGCTGTTATGACTAGTTCTTGAGGTAATACTAGTTGCAATTGCACAATGCTGTGGCAGGGTTTTTTGTTTGTTTTTTGTTTTGTTATTTTCTCTGGGCTAAGAGGATAAGGCAAATAAAGCAACAGCAGGCCCAACCCATCTATTTCAAATTTACCAAACCTCATTCTATTTCTAATGAGAATAGTTGGGGGCAAAGCAGGCAAAGCTCCTATATATAACCCTTCGCATTAATCAGTATGGACGACCCCAACATCTGTACGGAGAGGAGGCATGTACAGACAAAACATACATTAAAAAAAACAAAAAACCAGAAAGTGAAGAGAATGGGGCATAGAGACAGTCACTCTGAGCGAGCGAGAGGGAGAGAGAGTTGAGTGTGTGTTGCCAACATCTGTTTCCTGTGTTATATAAGCTGTTGGGGGTTGGTCTCCCTGGGAAATGGGAGATATTAAAATGTCCTGCTGCCACTGACCCTAATACTAATGCTAGAATGCTACTGCTACTATACTTCGAATACCAGAAACTGAACGGCGCTGTGAATTCACCTGCATTCAAACTTAAATACGCCTCATACCATTCGAAACTTTTATAAAGACGGAAAGTCTCCTTTTCAAGCTAATACACAAAGCCCATTACCAGTTTTGTCAAACTTGGATTACTAATTCATCTACCATTCACCTTTCCTTAGTGAAGAAAAAAAAAGAGGCAAGGAGAAATTCTTCTTCTTTCAGCTCTGGGCCTAACTGTTCAGTCAACCAGAATACTAATGGAATATACCTATAAGCCACTCTATTCCCAGCACTAACACTACAGCTCTTGAATATTTAATAATCATTTACACTGGTAACTGTATAAAACATCATTTTACCCACATTAAAGACCATTTCATATCGACTACAGCAAGGAGAAAAAGTCGATCTCGCTTTCAACTCTCTGACCAAATGGGATTAAACAAACCTTAATATGATAATGCACCACTGTCACTATTCAGACAGTGTAGCTGTAAACCCTACCTCCATTCAGCTACCGTTAATCCTAATACAGATGTACAGAGACATGCTAAACGTCAGAATAAGGAGCTTAGTTGCCTGTACGTTTTAAACTAGCGTCAGTTCGCCTTAACGTACGCCATTTACCGGGTCCTCTAATTTAAAGTGTATTTAAATACCATTGGTTTTTTCGGATAGGTGGCCGGAGGTAGAATTTAAGTACTAACTAGCAGCACTTGACCCCTAGTGGCACACGGGACCACCAATACTTACTTTTATTTGAAGTAATATATGAAAAGGAATCTGATATAAAACTGCAGAAATGACCAGAGTACTCTCCGAGTACTGACTAACCTCAAAGATATGGCGCATACTCAAGTTATTGTTCGCTATTTTTTTTGCATCGGTTGCTGTAGTAATTATTTTCAGTTAACCAAATAATGTTTGAATTAATGTTAACATTCATTTCTTTAGAACCACTGCATGTTTGCATATACGGTTTATACGACTGTTTGCTGGCAGTACCTCGGTTTGTATATATTATGA
>NC_079225.1:32996407-33016407 GCF_029633865.1 Lampris incognitus
GACAAATGTTCTTTCCTTACCTGGCTCCTGTCCTTATCCACCTTCTTGAAACATTTATTGAGCGACAGATTGTGGCGCACCGAGTTCTTCCAGCCTGTCGGGGCGCTGGCGAAGTAGGGGAAGTGTTCCAAGATCCAGCCATAAATGTCTTTTACCGGTAGCCGCTTGTTCGGCGCATCCTCAATGGCCATGAAGATCAAGCAGCTGAAGGAGTACGGCGGCTTCCTGTTGGCACCGGTCCCTGAATCATAGGGTGAGTGGGCGTCGCCCAGCAGGGGATCATCGGGAGATGGAGACGGGGAAGAGGGCGAACGCGGGGGCTGGCCATCCGGGTCCTGCAGAGGGGAGACGCTACGCAGCCCCGAGTGACTGAAGCTGTTCAGGAGGTCGGTGCTCTCGTGGAGCCAGGACAAGCTGGTGAGCTCCTCATCGTCAGCTTTGGAGAAGGAGGCCGAGAGGGACAGGGACAAGTCTGCCGCCTCCGCCTCAGACGCCGCCGTGGCAGCATCCACCTGCCTGTATGGAGGGCTCAAGCCTCGCGAAGCACTGGCTCCACTGCTGGGGCTCTGGGCCTTCTTACTGGGGGGCATGGTGGGTCCCATCCAACCCAGGGCTCGCTCCTGAATAAGGATACAGAAGAGTAGTAAGATGGGGTGGAAAGGGAGGGGAAAAAGAACGCGCCCAAGACCAAAAAAAATGGAGGGCAGGGGAGACCAGCTCCCCTACATACACTTGGCTTCTAATATAAAGACTTGATTTGTGTTTAAGGCCAAAGGGTGGAGGCATGCAACAAAATTTTGACCACATTTAGTCCCAATTAGACTGTGTGAGATCCAAGGGGAAAAGTGTACATCATCATTTTCCTCCTGGGCTTTCTAACCAAATCAATCTGGGAAGGCAAATTTAGTGCTTCATTGGTTGAGGAAATCTTGCCTTGTACAACCACCCTCTAATTACAAGCATAACAGCAAAATATTGGCATTAATTAGACAGTATTGACAGTAATTACACGGGGGTACTGCCATAATATATAAAGACGACGGCAAGTTACAGACATGACACCAGTACTTCAATAGGCTCACAAAAGCGGCAACCATAAAGTTGCTAGGTTGGCAATTTCTTGAATAAAATCTATTTTTAATAGATAAACTGAATAACTTTGTCGGACGCAGAATGTCTGTGCTTGTCTTGCAGTAATCAAAAACATGACCCACAACTTCACCCGATACCTTTCTGAATGGTTTCTTACCTACTATGTAATTTGATTTTTGAATGAATATATTTCCTCCTTCGGTTCATCTTAAATTCAGCCCCTATATCCAGAGGGATTGACCATTCCCGTTAGAAACTGATGAATTGGAATTCCAGACCAAGTCTCAATCCTTCAAATTCTGTCTTTAGTTCAAACCATGTAACGGTCGAATCGGCCAGCTCTACTGATACTTCCATCTCCCTAACAATTTACATGCTCGGTACTTAGCTGAGGCTCATAACCCCCCCCCCCCCATGCAAGAATAGGCTTGAGTTGCAAGACGACCACCATTTGCAAGCAAATGGAGAGATCAGAGACACCATGCACCCAGAATGTTCCTGTGACTATAGCATAATCACTATAGCGGGAAATTACCATCAAAGTAAATTAAAAACAAGATTTTAGCAAGAAGGTAAGGGGTGATTTTTACTTGGGAGTTCATTAGAATCCCTATCCTAATGACACCATTATTACAGCAGCATAACAGCAACGCTGTGCTCGTTAGACACAGGCGGGGCACGTTAATTGAAGTGAAATAGGTCCGAGTATCACAGTGCAATCAGAAAGCTCACATCGCGCCTTCTGATTGTCCGCTGGCCCAGACAGCTGTGGGCAGGAGCCAGGCGGTAGTCACAGCAAAATGCAATCAGCCTCCATCACTCCGCGCACATGATTCAGAGTCTGAACGAAAACACACTTGTGGGAACACAGGCGCATCACATCCACTAACACACACACACACACACACACACACAAGTGCATGCACGCAGACACACAAGCACATGCACACATGCGCCGAGGCACTGGCAAAGGAGCAAAAACACACATGTACACAAACTGGCTTCGATGGAAAATTACAGAATAGATACACACAAACACGCACACGCATGGAGACACACACACACACACACACACACACACACAGTCCACGGGGACACAGGGATTATTTCTTGATATGTTCTGGCTGCCCCCCCCCCCCATGTGGTGCGATCACTCTCTAATCCAAGGTGATCATCGGCCGGTCTGTCCGTTCACTCTTGCCTGGTTGACTGACAGCTGTCACCCACGGCTACCCCCACCCAACTACAACTGTCAGTTCACTACAACTCCAGCTGATGTGTCACCATGACAACAGAGCTAAAACAACCCCCCCACTCTCTCTCTGATCCTGATATCTCTGCTTAAAAGTGTCAATTGGCTGTGGTGGAGGGACTCGGCTAAATATAGCATCCTGATGTATAGCTGCTGCGCTGCTGCTGCGCTGCTGCCCAGCACTGCTGGCCGGCCAGCCAGCCTAGTCACCTCGACGCTCAATTCCACACATCCACCGAGCGAGGAAGCCCTCGACGGAGCAAGCCGACTTTGATCTCTTCCCTCCCATTCCTCGCCCTCACCATCCCTCCCCTCTCTTTCCCTCTCCTCACTCTTTCTGACAGCATGTATACTCATTCAACAAGCTACCTGTCTGAAGTGTGCCGCCGTTGCACTAATATTGACATTGAGTGTAATGAATTCAAATTGCCCTGGTGACGACGGCGTCCTGGCTGAAAATAGTGAGTCAAAGGGATGGGTGAGGCGGGAAGTGCATTTGACAAGCTTGTCAAGGTGTGCGTTTGCGTCTTTCATCGTCTTTGCCTGCGTGTGCGTGTGTGTTTTTCTATTTGTGTGCACTTCCGTGTGTGTTTGACAGGCTTGTCAAAGTGGGTTTATGTGTCTAAGTTAGTTGTGCGTGCACGCGTTTGTGTGTTTGTCTCAGGAAGGAAGGAAGGGCATCGAAGTGACATTGTTAGTAGTGGGAGTCCAGTGGAACGCAGTGATGGCTCTGATGCATGCTCGCTCCATCTTTCTCTCTCTCTCTCTCTCTCTCTCTCTCTCTCTCTCTCTCTCTCTCTCTCTCTCTCTCTGTCTGTCTGTCTGTCTGTCCCTCTCATTCTCCCTTTCTCTGTCTGCTTCTCCTCCTCCTCCTCCTTGTTATGTTGCCATAGCAGCGAGGGGGCCATGAAACATTACGGCTGACAGTAAAGTCATCTCATTTTACTGTTGCTATGACAACAAACTCCTCACTGTTGGTTGGGGCCAGCGCGAGCTGCCGCCCGAGCCTCGTGCCTGAGTGGCTGGCTGTGTCTGCGAATGCGAGTGTATGCGTGCGGATGTGTGTTTTGCGTGTGTGCGCCACCACATCTCCCATGGGCTCTCATAAAGCTTAACACACTCGCTCGGCTCCAAACAAACTTTCGTGCAACTTCTACTGTGGCCCCTCAGGGCCAACTGCTAAAGGACAGAAGCAGATATCGCTCGAGTTCAGACTGAATGATGTTTTCTCTGTGTGTATATGTGCGCGAGTGTTTGCGTGAGTATGCTTGTGTGCGAGAGACGCATCCTCATGTTTGTTTGGCAGATGGGACTGCGCTATTCTTTCCGTCTTTCTCGTTCTCTGGATTTTTTCTGTGTCTGTATGCTTTTGTTTTGATTTGTGTCTCTGTTCTTGTCTGTGTTTGGCATGTCCAGTTGGCTTAGCCTGTGTATGGCTGTGTGTGTGCATGTGTGTGTGTGTGTATATAGAGGGTGGGCATACATCCGTTGGCATTTTGTACCCCAGCAACCTGGACTACCGAATTAGAACAGCGAGCAAAACAACATTCGCTATTCCAATCTCCATTCTCTACTGGTCATTGTATGCTTACATCCTTCCCACTGCAGGGTAGACACCCCTAGAAGATTACATGAAGGCGCCCAGACCTACAGACTAGCCACCTGGCTCCTTTTCGGTATTACAACAAACCTAACAACACACAGAAGAAAGATTTGTCTCACTGACATCCTGCAATACACATTGGAGGGTTGTAATTTATCGTTGGAAAAATTCCACTATTAGTGGTGATGAATTACCAGGGTGGGTGATTTAAGTTTGTTAACTCTACAGGCAACTGTGGAGGATCACTTGCCAGATGTGTGACAAGTCTAACCTCCACTTGTACATGTCCATGCCAATATCTCATTAAAAAGGGGCAAAATGCAGTATGAACTTGTAAAGTGACTGAATGAAGACATAATATGACAATTAACACGGTCAAATCCAACCATTTTGTATATACTGTACTGTACATTGCATGCATACTGGTACGCCGTCATGTCCATCTACCCCAGGCATGTATGTAAGTAACCTGCTAACATCTATTTCAGCATCTCTGCTATATTCTCTGCACCACTGCACTTTATCACCTCTTATTTCGCCTGCAAATAGTCAACCCTTGTGTATATATCGGAAGATTGTTGCGTTGTAGTGTTGTTATTATGTTAAGTACACTGAGAGAGCCACGAAACCAGAGTCAAGTTCCATGTATGTGCAAACCCACATGGCCAATAAACATGATTCTGATGAACACAATCAACGAACCAGTTTTTGTTTTGCATGAATGCATTAGTCTGACGTACCGTCGTGTTTCAACTAAGCGAGATGTCATTGTAATTGTATGCTGAACGTAAGAATCACTGAAGACAGGCATCCGGGTAGCGTAGCGGATTATTATGCTGCCTACCAACACGGGGATCGCCGGTTCGAATCCCCGTGTTACCTCCGGCTTGGTCGGGCGTCCCTACAGACACAATTGGCTGTGTCTGCGGGTGGGAAGCCGGATGTGGGTATGTGTCCTGTTCGCGGCACTAGCGCCTCCTCTGGTCGGTCAGGGCTCCTGCTCGGGGGGGGGGGGACTGGGGGGAATAGCGTGATCCTCCCATGCACTCCATCCCCCTGGTGAAACTCCTCACTGTCAGGTGAAAAGAAGCGGCTGGCGACTCCACGTGTATCGGAGGAGGCATGTGGTAGTCTGCCGCCCTCCCTGGTTCGGCAGAGGGGGTGGAGCAGTGACCGGGACGGCTCTGAAGAGAGGGGTAATTGGCCGGATACAACTGGGGAGAAAAAAAAGAAAAAAAAGGGGGGGGGGGGAATCCAGAAAATAAGAAAGAAAAAAGACTACAAACAAATTCTGCCCTGATTTGCACTCAAGTTTAATGTTTGCTTTGCAGAAAGTGACCTCGATGCGACCCTGCTGACCTCTCCCCACCTCACCGTCCTCCTTGGGCTTTGTAACCAGAGGCAAAAGCCCCCTGTGCCAATACGGAGGCAAGAAGGTTAACAAACTCCTCCGTGAGGGTGTGGGAGGAGAGACGGTGACAGAGAGTAATTGGCTGTAACTGATAGTACAATTTCTGTTCTGCATTCAACCTGTCCCTGTTACTCATCTCCATGCGTGTAATCCTCAGAGGACCCCTGATCCCAGCAGCAAATGTTTTTATCCGTGCTGCTAGCGTTCAAGTGCCACAGGCAAAATAAATGTTTTAAAAATAACAATGATTATTTGCAATGCAAAATTCATGGTTCTACTCCACAGCGGCTCCAATAACCTCATCTTAGTGTTTTTCTACAAATGTTTCTGTCCCATTTGGTTCCCCCCCTCCCCCCTCCCCTCTTAGTTCAGTACCATATTTACTCATGTCCCCTTGGGGGATGTGATGGAGTTTGTCTTATTTTCCCCCCAAAAAACCTCGCTCATTTATCATAGCGACTGGACAAGGTCAAAACGGCGTCCAACTCGCTGGATTGTTTGTTCGGTTTGTTCAATCAAAAGCCCCAAACCACCAGCTCAGGAGAGCGCGATCGTGAGCGCCGCGTCTTCAGATTAACCTGAGAGACGGGCAAGTGACTATCCGTCAATGGCCCATTTAGCCTTTACTGTAGACTAAAGCACAAATAGCACACGCTTGCAGCATCGAGCGTATCATCCCAGCTTCCAGTCTGTCTCCACTACGCAACCCAATAAGGTCGATGCCATGAATATAACCTCCCCGCCCCCAACCCAAGGAGACAAGAGAGAGGTGGGGGGGGGGGGGGAGAAAACAGTTCACTGAGGAAGAATAAAGTAGTAATAGTAGTAAGGGAGATAGCGGGGAAGAATGAAATAGTCGCTGCTAGGAGTTATTACTTTGCAGAAGGGTGAGCTGAACCTCGTGGCTCCTCTGGCCACAGTGATAAAGCGGAGAGTCAGATGCACCGAGGCAAAACTAATCTGGAGTTCTGATGACAAAAGGACGACCTTTATCCCTCCTACGCCATACATTGGATGGATGGATGGGGAGGGTTGGGGGGGGGGGGTCAGAAAATGAGAACTCCTTCAGAAACTGGGGAAAAAAATAATAACTTCTGGTACATATATGTCAACACCGGTTGTCCGGGCCATCGTGATTTTCTCCATTTTCAGCCCACGAAATCGGCTTCCCTGTGTACTTCCTGGTTTTCCCTGACGATAACTATCAGGCTTCCACAGGGGATAAGGGAAGCGGCGCTGGACCAATCACATCGTCCAAGGGGGGCCGGTCTGTTTTATGTCAACCGCAGCAGCAAAGAGTTAAGGAATAGAGGTCAGAGGTTAGGGGTCAGTGTGTCCCATGGCACTGCTGCTGCCCCCAACAGTGCTGCTGCTCTCAGCTGCCTGGCAACACACACACACAAACACACTTATATAGGCCCACACACATGCCTACAGGCACACGTGTACACACACACACACACACACACACACACTTTCTGCATCTTTCACCATGCAATGATTCCTTCGGTCTGTGCAAAGGACAGGGGAGCAGCAATCACCAGCAACACTTGACTGGTTTGGTCTGTGTTTCAAAAGCAGGCGGTAAAGAATCCCAGTACATCAAATATTAAACTGATCTCTGGGGGAACCTGTATAATATGTAACGTTCTAGAAGCCCTGAGGCCGAGGATATATAACAACCAACTGAAAATGACTGCCAATCAACCCCCCCCCCCACTTTCTTCTTTTTTTAAAGAATCCAGTTCTTGTTGTACACCATGGCACTCATAATAAAGTGGGTCAGGATGCTTATTCTGTGCTCCTATTGTTGAGAGTTTGGGTTCAGAGCTTGTTCCGCTATGATGCATCGTCCGATACTTTCCCCCTGTTTTATCCCACTTATTTGCCAGCAGATAGAGCAAAAAAAAATAAAAAAAATAAAAACGCCATTTCTTTACAGAAACTAAGCCCTTGAACTCACAAAGTCGGATGAAATTAAATCAAAAGCAAAAATCATTACAGCCACTGTTTACATGGGTCATTAAAAAGCCCCGGTATGAAAAGCCACAAAGCGCCCAGCTCATGCTACAGACATCTGGTCAGTGGCGGACTGTCGGGGCCATCAGGGCCTTCTCTGCCGGCGGCCCCGTCCAACTCAAATCATAACTTCTTTCTCATAGTTGAAGTGTGCCTGAAATGTGTCTTCATTCAATGACCTGTTCTCTCGTGGGGCTGAGCGGGGACTTCCTGTCATCTAAACACGGCACAGCTCCTCGGACCAGCACAGGTTTGTACCGCTAGCCTTTCCTTGAAGCCCGACGCTGCAAACTGATTGCAACTTTGAGTGACCGCATCACCAGCCAATCAAATGATGTGTGGTGACAGAACGCCCGGGGGCCCTGCGACGTATCGGTGCTAGCCCCGGTGGCGTCATCAACTTTGAGCTTGAGCCTTTGGCAGGTTGCGAGCATACTAAACGCAATGGCTGCCGCATTCGCAGCTATGGACGATCTTGTTGCCCATCTACTGTGTGTTTTTTGTGAATCTGGTAGGATTATCTGCATTTCTTTCTTTTTTCTTTTTTTTTTACACGTTCTCCCAAATTACTGGGTGAATTTTGCGAGTGAAGGCTGCCACGAGTCTCTCAAGTGAGGTGCAACTTGACTGGTTGGTGTGCACATTTTTCTCATTGAACTGAAGGCGGTGCACTGATAATACTGTGGCTATCCTTTACTGAATTTGTTGAAGTTGCGCGACTGACTGGTGAACACTACGTCAACTGTGGAAACTTGTCTGTTGTTTTTGTGCCATGTGGCGAGCGTGTGCAATGTGGTTGACAAAGTGACAAAGGAAAATCTGATGTGACGCTTCAATAGCTGCTATAGTGCACAGTGGGTGGTGTGCGTTGTGGTTGTTGGAGATCAGCCGCCTTGTTGGTGTTGATCCAGTAGTGCATACAGTGCGTGATAGTGTATTTTGTTCACTGTATCGGCACCCATATGAGAAATCTGTGTGTGTGTGTGTGGGGGGGGGGTGCAGTTTGTTACTGACGGCCCTGACTGAAGCACCCCGCCCCATGGTACGCTACTGCATCTGGTGATGCAAAATATCTCGCATGCAACAAAACTAAATAACTTTTCAGCTCAATGAAAAGTAAAAAGAGTAAGAACTAGTCAACATTGTCTACAGTGTGAGAAATCCAGATATTAAAATTAAATAGTCCAAGACCACACACAGCCTCTCACTATAGCCGGCTAACAGTGCAAACTGACTTTTGCATCCAGCAAACGGCGAGTAACTTCCAATATGATTAATCAACAACTGGCACTCATGAGGTCACACTTCAGCTTGTTCTCTGAAGACGGTGTAAAATCAGACCCGAGCTCAAACACACGCCACCATCAGTATTGCCATGGCAATACTACTTTTTCCACAGACAATATGGCGTTTATTGCATTTAGAAGACTTGAGTAACCTGTAATGACAGCATAGTTTTATGTAGTAAGGAATGTGACTGCATCTGCTGCGATATACAAAAACATTCGACTTCATCGATGAGCTAGATACACGCTGCGGCATTTGAGCGCCTGTTCACGACTACCGCGGCGGTGCTCGTGCACTGTGTTGTAGTAGACAGCTGGAACGTTCCTCGCCTCACGACCAGAGACAGCAGGGAAACAGCTGGAAGGAAGACACGTGCCAACCGATCGGGTCAAATATCATCTAGCTAGACTTCAGATCACAGGTGAGACGAGTGGGGGGAAAAAACAAGCACATTTGGCATCATTATCAGCATTTTACAACAGTTGGACGTATTTCTGACTAAAGCGTTCGAACGTTAAGTGGTCCAGACAAGTACTTGACTCAGCCGTGTAGCTGTCAGCTGCTGCCGAGACTTAATTCAGGATGTGAACAGTATGGCGAACACAGGCAAAGTGGCACAACTGGTAAAGTGGGAGACTTCAATTTCATCATCTTTATGTCTTTATGTGTATATACAACCATCCATCCATCCAAACCGCTTATCCTGCTCTCAGGGTCGCGGGGACGCTGGAGCCTATCCCAGCAGTCTATAAATCAACTCTTTTTTTTGGGGGGGGGTCCCCCTTTTTCTCCCCAGTTGTACTTGGCCGATAACCCCACTCTTCCGAGCAATCCCGGTCTCTGCTCCGCCCCCTCTGCCAATCCGGGGAGGGCTGCAGACTACCACATCTCCTCCGATACATGTGGAGTCACCAGCCGCTTCTTTTCAGCTGACAGTGAGGAGTTTCACCGGGGGGACGTAGCGCATGGGAGGATCACGCTATTCCCCCGTTTCCCCTTCCCCCCCAACAACCGCCCCGACTGACCAGAGGAGGCGCTAGTGCAGCGACCAGGACACATAACCACATCTGGCTTCCCATTCGCAGACACGGCCAATTGTGTCTGTAGGGACACCCGACCAAGCCAGAGTTAGCGCGGGGATTCGAACCGGCAAGCCCTGTGTTGGTAGGCAATGGAATAGACCGCTATGCTACCCAGAAGCCCCCCCCCCCCAGAAAAAACAACAACTCTAAGTTTATTATAAGTGTCCGTAGCTCTGACATTTAAGCCATCCATCCATCCATTATCCGAACTGCTTATCCTGCTCTCAGGGTCGTGGGGATGCTGGAGCCTATCCCAGCAGTCATTGGGCAGCAGGTGGGTAGACACCCTGGACAGGCTGCCAGACCATCACACAGGGCCAACTCACACCCACACACCCACACACATTCATACCTAGGGACAGTTTAGTACGGCCGATTCACCTGACCCACGTCTTTGGACTGTGGGAGGAAACCGGAGGCCCCGGAGAAAACCCACGCAGACACGGGAGAACATGCAAACTCCACACAGAGGACGACCCCCAAGGTTGGACTACTCCGGGGCTCGAACCCAGGACCTTCTTGCTGTGAGGCGACCACGCTAACCACTGCGCCACCGTGCCGCCCACATTAAAGCCATTTGGATCATAATTTTAAACAATGCAAAATACAAATGATCAGAAAGTGTCCCACTTTACCTGCATTCACTCTATTTAGATACCTGAAAACTGTCTGAATTGGGATTCTTGACCATCCTTATAGGGTTTTGGGTTCAGCGAACACAGGGGGGAACATCTGTGGGGAAAGTGTTCCACTGCAGTGATATGATCCAAGATGAACAGGCAGCTTCATGATGCCTTTATCTAATGCATGCACCGTATTATGCTTGGCAAGAAAGTTTGGAAATACTACTTTCACACTGGTGGTGGCACCTATGCGCGCGCACACACACACACACACACACACATACACGCACGCACACACACACGTTTGTACCTCTGTTTTTGTGAGGACCCCTCATTGACTACATCCATCCCTTGCCCTTAACCCTAACCCTAATCATCAGAACTACATGCCTAACCCCAACCTAATCCTAATCCCACATCACACCCTTCAAGAAGTCAGGACCGGCCAAAATGTCCTCACTTTGCAAAAACAAAGTCCTCACTCTGATGGTTAAAAACTCAAAATTGGTCCTCACAAAGATAGAAGTACAAGTACATGTACACACGCACACACACAACTGCATAAGCACATGGAAGGGCGCACACACAAACACACTTTGAGATTGTGAATCTGGACAGTTGAAGGTGACTTGTGAGTGTGCAGCCTGGAGGTGTCTTGGTGGAGTGCAGAGAGCACAGACTGACTGCAACAGCCAGGTCAAGCCTAAAAAAGCCCAGGCCCAGGGCTCCGGACCTCCACCGTTACAGTGACACACTGCGGACCCACATTCCCTCACACACACACACACACACACACACACACACACACACACACACACACACACGCTCCGGCTCCAGCCGCGTGTTCATGCAGCCACTCGGTCACCGTCTTACTCAGCTCAGTTTTAAGCTGGTGTGCATTCTGAACGACATGTGACATGTGCTTCCCAAATAGGTCACAAAGAGATCAACAGTTACTACTACTACTACTGCTAGTACTACTACTACTACTACTACTACTGCTGCTGCTAGTACTACTACTACTACTACTACTACTAGTACTACAGCCACCACCACTTATATTAATAACGAGAAAAAATATGATTGACACCAAGAACAATAATAGTAACGTTAGCCAAAAAACAACGGACTTTACAGCTCACTCACTCTTCTCTGCCTTACCACCCCCCCTCTCTTCTCTGCCCTACCACCCCCCCTGCACCCCCCCCCCACCGCCCCTTATATTCCATCCCTGCCTTTTTTCCTCTAAGGCCCCGTGTCTTTTTTTCCTTGACAGTAAGCAGGTCCCTGTTGGCGTAATGTGCTCTTTTACAATACCGGGAGAAAGAGAGAGATTTTTGGGAGACACACTATCAATATCACAACAGCCAATGGACCTCTGATACACAGGGCGTGTGCGTGTGTGTGTGTGTGTGTGTAGGGGAGGGGGTAATGGGGTCAAATCAACACAAGAGAGAGGGCTTGTTGCGCTGTTTAAACAGGGGCGCATGACCTAGCGGTAGACCGTTATGGGGGTGGAGAGGCGCAGAGGGGGGTGAGAGAATGGACGAATGAGAGGGAGGGAGGGAGGGAGACAGAGAGAGAGAGAGAGAGAGAGAGAGATTTGAATGAAGCTTTGTCATAGTGTGTTTTTGATTTAGAGGAGCTGGATGTCCTGCAGTCAATAAAAAAAATATAAAGCAGAACTCCATCCCCCCCCCTCCCTCCCCCACCCCCACCCCCTCCCCTCAGGCTCTACCACTTATCTTTAACAAACAGCAGCTCAGGCACTCAGCCACTGGCCGACAGTTCATCCCGACAACACAAAAACCATGGCAACAACCTCTGGAAGGGCCCGTCCGGCTCCAAAAGTCTGCCCGCCCCCCCCCCCCCCCCCAAGTTGCTCTCTTCTCTTTTAGCCTCTTGCAACTTTTGGCTCAAACAGTAGATTAGGATCATTGTGTGTATTAATTTCAAAGTCAGTTGTGATAGCAGTTGGGGAATTACACATTGTATTGCCGTGAGTTTGTGTGAGAGTGTGTGTGTGTGAGAGAGAGAGAGAGAGAGAGAGAGAGAGAGAGAGAGAGAGAGAGAGAGTTGAATTTACAACAGCTCTTTATTTAACAAGACAAACTTTAACAATGAATAATGACATCAGAGTCACTCCTTTACATTAACATGCACAAAAAGAGTTCAACTTCCATCATTGAACCAAGATTGATTCAAAGACAGACAAAGAGAGAGAGAGCGAGAGCGACAGAGAGCGACAGAGAGAGCGACAGAGAGAGCGACAGAGAGAAAGCGAGAGAGAGCAAGAGAGAGTCAGAAAGAGCGACAGAAAGAGCAACAGAAAGAGTGAGAGAGAGCAAGACAGCGACAGAAAGAGCGAGAGAGAGTGAGAGAGCGAGAGAGAGAGAGCGAGAGGGAGAGAGCGAGAGGGAGAGAGAGAGAGGGGATTGGAATTAAAAGGCTCATTAGGTCAGCTTTGGCTGAGAACCTAGTGAGGCGCGAGAGTGGAAAAAGCAGGCTAAGTGCAAGTTTGGATGAGGGAGCAGATTGGGATTTTCAAAAGGCAGGAGAGAACGAGTAGGAAGCGAGACAGCAGCTTGTCAGTCGCCCACCCCGCCGTCCACCCATTCAAACGCATTTCACCGACGACACGCAACGTTTGTTGCCGATAATCCTCCATCGTCTTCCATCTCATCTTCACATCACCCTCGATCCTCTTTCCTCGACCACCTCCATCTCTCCATTTCTCCATCTCTCCATCCTCTCTTCTTTTCTAATCTCTAACAGTAAGAGAGAGGAGATACCAGGTTCCAGATGTCCCACCGCGACTCCTTTTTCATTTCCATCCCACCATTGTTTTGCTTTTTTTTTTCTTTTTCTTCTCTAACTTTCAAATATAGACAACTGGAGTGAGGGGGGCAGCGGGGCGGGGGAGGGGGGAGGAACAGAACTAGCTATTTTCTTTGTTACTTGCTGGCAGATAAATATGCTCCAAATGTTAAGACATAGAAAACATTGACATTTGCATTTTTTTAGTCCCCGGGCTGTTTGCTGAGAGTCCGTCACGAACATACAGCTATATATAGGGAGCAGGACATATGGACGGTCCCAGTCACATGTACCTAGTGATATATGGCCGGAGAAAATGTACCTAGTGATACATGGATGGAGAAAATGTACCTAGTGATACATGGATGGAGAAAATGTACCTAGTGATACATGGATGGAGAAAATATACCTAGTGATACATGGATGGAGAAAATGTATTTGACAAACGGTTCGAAAAATATCAATTTTCTCTGCTGTGTATCATGACATCTTGCCAGATAGTCAATTAATCAACATGAGAAGCGATTGACACCTCAATTGGAAGATAATTTGAGGGACAGTGAATGACAGTGTGGATGACCAAGACAGCAGGAGAGACAGAGAGAGAGAGAAATGAAGAGAATGAGAAAAAGCTAAAGAGAGAGAAGCGTTCCATCCTTGGGTCATTAGCAGCATTTCAAAGTCACCCTGTCTTTCAGCGTATGCCGCCTGACGGGCCCCGCCAACGGAATCGGAGTTAAGGGATGATGGCGCCGTGATTAGATGAGGAACTCTGGGGAGAAAGGGCCATGAAGTGGGAATACGTCCTTACAGCGCATGCGCACACATTCCCAAACACATCCATTTAGCCACATCCCACTTATACAAGCACACTTCCACACAGGGAAATCTTCACATGCACCCTCACATATCCATACACAGCAGATAGGAAGTTAACACGGGGGGGGGAGAGAGAGAGACCAGGAGAGAGCTGGGCGTGAGAGAGAAGAGAGGAGTGAGGCAGAGGAGCGGAGATGAGCTTGATGGACGAGTGGTGGAAGAGCAGCAAACAGAGGTCTCTCTACCTGAGCGAAGGGCGCTGGAGAACTGTCAGACACGTTTTCAACACCGTCTGTAATTGGCGATAATATCGCCTCGACTACCACAGTCAAAAAAAATGAAAATAAAAATAAAATCAACGACGACTTGAAAGCATGTATATCATTTGAATTCGTACAAGTTACAAGCCCTCTCCGACTATCAGTCTATTAGGAGAGTCTTTGGAATTTTTAAAGGCATTGTCTCCCATTTCATTGTACTACACAGTTGCTATGACAACACCAAAAGGAGGCTGCTACCCGTTTCCTATGAAAACAAACACACACCTGCTTGGAAAATGTTTGAATGTCTCTTTCCACCATTGACCAAGAGATGCTCGAGATTCGGAAAATTCCACATCTAGGGCCCTATGAAACCTGTTTTTTCACCCCCCCACCCCCCACCATGATTCAGATTTTTTTTTTGGCACCCATTTTCACTGTTGAGAAAGTTTGTGTAATCAGTAATGAATCAACAATGAAGACCAAATGGCGTTTACTGACGTTGACGCTCGCGTGCACCAAGACGCAGAAGCGTGACACGTGGTCGGAATGATCTCAAGTTCCTAGTATGTCCACAAATCCTGCGATGCTCTTCCCCCAGTTGCTCCGAACTCCGTGCACTTCGGTGTTTATTTCACAAGCCCACTTTTTATGTCTTTTTTCCATGATTCTGTCCATGTTTTCCACATCAGTGAAATCCTGGGGCCCTACAAATCTTGCGCGTCGGCGTGCGGACCTGACGGACTTTGGCTGATGTCTACGCCTCCTGCCTCCTTGCATGTGTTCAGTGCACAAAAGTTACAAGGCTAAAATTGACCCCTCTTGTAATTCTCAAACCTCCGTAGATTTTCATCAAAGGCTGCTTGCTCCTGATAAGAAAACCAGGAGGACAACACCAAATGTGGTTTGTATTCAAGCCTCTGGTCTTTCTTGAGGTCCCCCCTGTGCTTGCTTATATTCCTTTAGCCGGGGGGTGATGTGGGCCGGGCTGGGGGGAGGTGGGGGTTGGGGGGGGCTGTCATCCCCTTAAGCATATACCTGCCCTGTTACCTGAAGATTTCTCGGATACAGATGTCTCCCGTCCCTCTAACCCCAACAGGTCGGCATTGTCCACTACAGCATTGAACACTCCAGATAAAGCGCTCCGCCGATGCCATGTGTGGCTTTCCTCACATTGTGAGGCCCTATGATTACACCGCCATGTGGAAAACTGACGCCTGCGGGGTTTTTGTATGGGACACAGACAAAAATGTCAGCGCAACCACCATCACAGAAGACATAAAAAACGAAAGAAAGAAAGAAAGAAACAGCCGGGTTGTTTTTCTTACTATTGTAGCTGATTACACAAGCTTTCTTTCAGTACAAAGACAAAAACGTGTATTGAAAATAAAACTGAGGCCATCTGGGTAGCATAGCGGTCTATTCTGTTGCCTACCAACACGGGGAATGCCGGTTCGAATCCCCGTGTCACCTCCGGCTTGGTCGGGCGTCCCTACAGACACTATTGGCTGTGTCTGCAAGTGGCAAGCCGGATGTGGGTTATGTGTCCTGGTCACTGCGCTAGCGCCTCCCCTGGTCAGTTGGGGCGCCTGTTCAGGGCGAACTGGGGGGAGTAGTATGATCCTCCCAAGCACTACATCCCCCTGGTGAAACTCCTCACTGTCAGGTGAAAGGAAGCGGCTGGCGACTCCCAGTATATCGGAGGAGGTCTGTGGTAGTCTGCAGCCCTCCCCGGATGGGCAGAGGGGGTGGAGCAGTGACCGGGACGGCTCAGAGAGTGGAGTGGTTGGCCAGGTACAATTGGGGAGAAAAAGGGGGACAAAAACATATGGAGAAAAAAAACTGAAATGGGGGGTGAAAAAAAACCAACTGGTTTCATTGGACCCTCACAGTGGAAGCTGGACCTTTCTGAGACGCCCTCTTATGTTCCTGCACTTGGTCTCGCGGTCTTTGTCCCCACTTGTGCTTCGTCCTTAATCCTGACCGAACAACGCTCGGGTACGAAAACGCAGCATCCAGTAAGTGGACTTAAAGGCAAAACTTGTGAAAAGACACATGCGAAGGCGTGCTCGAGCACCAACACAAACACGCACACAAACAAAAGTGCAAAATGCTCACACACTCGTCCTCTCTTGCTTTCTTCTCCAACTTCTTTCTCTCCTTTCTAGTCCCTCATAGCGGTCCTGTGTGCATACTGTTTACCTCTCATGGCACATTCAGAGCATGAACACCCGGAGTCAGCAAGTCTGGATGCAGCTGCTGAATATTTAGTCTCTCTCTCTCGCTCTCATGCTCGCTCTACTTCTTGCTCTTTTGTATTATTCTCCGTCTGAATTTCTCTACGGCTCTGACACTACTCTCTGTGCTCCACTTTCATTAAGGGGCTCTCCTCTGATGGCCCTTCATATAACACTTAATCATCATAACAATAAGAGCTCTCTCTCTCTCTCTCTCTCTCTCTCTCCCCTCGCTCTCCCCCCTCGCTCCCTTCTCCAGGGGCGAGCCTTAAAGACCCTCCGTTAACCAATGTCATTAACAGCGCTGCGTCTGATTGGCTGCATCAGCGCAGCAGAACCCGCCCCAGGTGTTCAATGGAGGGCTCAGTGGGAGCATTGTAGGTCGGACAGGACAAGGACGTTCCTCTAAGGATAGTGGCATAGAAAATACACATCCAGGCATGTGTGTATGCAGGTGCGCACACACACACACACACACACACACACACACACACACACACACACACACACACACACACAGAGCCTCCTACCAGGAAACAGAAGACAAGGCGTGTTTGGTTTTGCAGTCAAGAGGGAAATGAATAAGACTATTGAAGAAGGGAAAGGGAGGTTGGAATAACAGTATTTTATATGAATGAATCTTCAGGGGAAATGACTGCTCCTCGTTCTCTCCAGTCTCTATTTCCGGCTCCTCGTACCCAACAAGGTTGAGTGTGGGGCATTTTGGCTGATTGAGTCTGAGCCGTAGTCGCACTGAGTAAGTGACATTGTGGGATGTAATGTTTTTATGTGTGTAAGTGTGTGCCTGTGCGCACGCTTCTCAGGATAAATTGCCATTGCATTTCACATGGCAGCACCTAAACAGACTGACAGACAGACAGACAGACAGACACACACACACACACACAAAGCAAGAGTGAAATCCCGACTGCTTCCAGATGCCAGGCTACAGTCTGGGCTATTTGTCGTCTCAAATGACACACACACACACGCACACACGCGCACACACACACACACACAGACACACACACACACACACACAGGGACGGTGGTGGAAATGGCGTCAGCAGACTTGGCAGGGTCGTAAGGTCATAGGGGTATCATGACAAAGTTGCTTGGCTCCATACACATTAGGAACTATATCTCAAACAGTCGCGTGCAACCGACTGCTTCTAGATCCAGGTAAAGGAACACTTTCTAAAACTGTTCCTGTAATCAGCAACTGAGAAATGGGAAATACTTTTTGATAATGCAATTTCTAGTTAACAAAGATAATGCTTTTTAGTATTGATAGCATCCTATTTCAAAAGCAATAGGAAGAGCGAGCCATACGCTAGCTAGATCAGCGGTACTCACGCCGCGACCTTTTAATGACTATATTGCGGCTCTTTTAAGTCTCCAATTTAACATTATCTAACCCTTTTTCACCAGAAAGTTCACCAGATATTGCCTGAGGCACTTGCAGCGGTACTCTTCTTCTTCTGGTGATGAATCTGCGGCAGACTAGACGCAGCAGAGGCGTATTAATGCCGTCCACAGGTCATTTGTAGAACTCCACTGAACGAGCCAAATCCTTATATAGAGTCCAGTGCGACGGAGAAAATTAGTAACAGTTCTTGTTGTTTCACAACGTTCAGCGCGGAGTATTGATTTCAATGAATGATCTGTAACTCCAATTTCTGACAGCTCTGCTTGCATCAGGCTTCTCTGTGTGAGACAGTCGGTGCATTCCAATGCATGATTCACAGTTTCCAGCAGTAGTGTTATTAATCCAATTTCCCATTAAGAGCAACCTATGACCCTACGAAGACTGAGCGAGGAGGCATATTTTTGTAATGGGGCTCTTTCCAAAAAAAAAAAAAAACTGTCAATTTGGCTTCCAAGTTGGCCAAGCCTGAGTACCACTGCACTAGATAATTAACAAGCAGGTAAGCGACGAATACTCATCGTAATTATATTTTTTTCTAGTATTTTTGTGGGTTTTTGGTTTAACTGACATGAGAAAAAAAAAATCAAGCAATCATTGAACTGTTTGAACAAATTCAGTAAACACATAACCAAAGCCTCTAGATGGATATGACTAAATTCACACTGAAAGAGATACTCTTGCTAAGAAGACTTTTGCCATAGATGGTGGTTGTTAAAGTCTAGCTCAATAAGCATACTGCTAAGCATAATGGACGTCTGCACGTTACAAAAAAAAAAGAAAAAATACTTAAAGTCCTTTAAATGCAATAAACCAGTAATAAATGAAAGTCAACAGGAGAAATTGTTCAAAACAAACCAAACGTAAATTAAATGCTGAGGACTTATGTTCTCATGCCACCTGTTCCCTTGTCCGCCCCCTTTCTTTCTTTGTTGCTCAGCCTCCTTCTCTTTCCTCTGAAGTCCTACTCAGTACAAAGGACATAAAAGCTCTCCATAAGAAAAAAAACCCCCCAAAACCATTCAACGAAGGAAAACAGTTTGGATGACCATAAAAACAGAAGCTGATAGGGAACTGAACCTAAAGGTTTGGCCACAAACAATCACACAAGCCCATTTGCACACACATTCAGAGGACGCTTTTATCCGAAGGTGACTAACGAGAGAGTCGGCAGTTAGCAGATAAATTTGAATGTCACCAACTGGCATCACACCACAAAGTTTACCACAAGTGCAGTAGCCTATCACATGAGAATAAGCTCTGAAAAAATTTAACAAAGAGCGATCCTGCACCAAAACTAAACTCTTACAATTAAAGCTGTATTAAGTGACATTTTTGATATTACTCAACTGACTCCCTGTAATGTGAAAGGACTGCTAATACTGCTGATCGCACTGAGGATCAACAACCCTGTTTGCAGTTTTCCTTAAAGTGGCAATATCAAAGGTTTCTACTGTCCGCTAGATTAACGTCTTTTGCTAGTCGACTCTTTGATGCTCCTCTCTGGTTGGTCCGTCAGAGAGGAAGTTCCGCCTTATCCTCTCTGATGGGCCAATCACTGCTTGCTAGTGAAATAAATACAGGAAGTCCCCGGATTACGAATGAGTTCCGTTTTTGAGTCTAAGTCGAATTTGTATGTAAGTCCGAACATTTATGTACAAGTTCACAATCTAGCGTCAATTAGTCAAATGTTTGTCTTAGTATGTAGTATATATAAAGATTTTGATCCTCTAACCAAATTACCAATAGCCTTTCCATTTCGATAATTAAACCACTATGTTGCTTTGTGATAATTGTCGCTTTCATTGGGACAGAGCCTTTAACATACTCCATTACTCTCCCTTTGTCTTTTATAATTGTCCCGATCATTGATCGGCTGTAGCCTAATGCTTTTCCAATGTTTGTTGGCATTTCACCCCTCTCTGAACGCTTTTTCCACACTTTCGTTTCAATCGTGATCGTTTTCCTTCTCTTCCATGCATCGCCATCACTTGCATCAGTTTACGCTTTGAAGCCATGATTACACACACGAAAAATGTAAGTAAACACGAAAAATTTAAGTATGATCACAA